>NC_137882.1:24931177-24941177 GCF_963924005.1 Protomyctophum bolini
AGCATTATTACTTTTCCAGTTGTGCAGTGTTTCTGTCAAAAGCACAAGGTGTCATAGAACAACTCCATTGTCAATGTGATTCAAGTTTATTTTAGGTCTTAATATCTTATGTTGATTTGCGCGGATATAAGTGTGTTTGTTTATGTATGTGTAACTGTAAATATGATGTTTTTCTTTGTGTGTGTGTGTGTGTGTGTGCAGGTCTTTGTTTGTGTTACTTTATTGTCCTCAGCGAGTGAGAGAATTGCCTCCAAAAGCTGTATTTAAGTGTGTAGTGTGTACGTACGTAGACAGGGATGCACCTAAACCACTCCAAAGTGATTCAAGTTTATCTTCACAGGTCTTATGTTGGTGTGCGTGGATATAACTGTTTGTTTATAAGTGTATGTATGTGTTTTGTGTGTGTGTGACTGTGTGTGCATGTCTTTGTGTTACTTTTTTGTCTCTGCCCGCAAGTGAGAGAATTGCCTCCAAAAGCCATTTAGGTTGTGTTCTAGCTGTGTACATACATAGACAGGGACGAAGGCATGCGTGCACTGCACACAAACACACCCACAAATGCATGCACATACAAACACATACACAGTACATACTACACACACACACCGCATGGTTGACCCTGAGGCTGGGAGATAGCCGAGAGCATTCCATTTTCTGTCACACAACCTGCTCTTACACCCCCCACCCTCCCACCCCAGCTGATGATATCAGTCCTTTGCACGATATAACTCTCCAAGCTGCCATGATTGGCTACGGCTTATTTTTGTTTTTCATTGTAATTTCCTTTTTCTCACTCCTTCCGTCCGTTCGTTCTCCCTTCCTTTCCTCCTTCCTTCCTTCCATCCTTCCTTCCTTCCTGACTGCCTCGTGCCTTCACTGGACGTATAAGTTCTATCCAGCTGGTGTGATATCTGCAGTGTCGGGAGGGAGTGAGAGAGGAGATAAGAACGTGAGACATGGCACACTCCTGAAACGTTAACGATCTGCGGAGTGGTGCTGATAACCCAGACGGAACATCTGATTACAGCCCCCATTTATCACCTGCCATGCAGGCATACAGGAATTTGTTTGCTCTGCGACGTGTTGAGGACTAGTATACGGGACAGGACAAAACCTTGAACCACTTCAACCCCATCGTCTGTATGTCGGGGTGAGCATTCGGTGAAAATGGTAACGTGCCATTGGTTCGAGCTCCCGTTAGTTCCGACCATTACTAACACTGTCCCAAACACTAACCTCACAGGAAGCCACGGGCGATTTGTGGTAATTTGTAACCCGCAGCATGGGCGATTTGTGGTGATTTGTAACCCGCAGCACAGGTCGGACTAACGGGCGGTCTGACTTAAATAGCAGATCTACGCTAAGCTCACAATGTGCTGCGTTGCGACACCTTTTGAGCTCTTAGATCGGCTATTTTCACAGAAGATATTTAGTGTAGACCCGGAACGGGAGGGCGCCTATAATCTACAGCCCTGTGGGACTCCGGTCAAATAAGTATATTGTGGTTTAATTCGTTAAGTTAAGTCTACAGTACTCTCTCACCCTCTCTCTTTATTCTTTTTGACGTGACTCCTCTGCGTTTGTACGCCTTTCGCTCCGTTCTGTACGTGTTTGCTTTTACTCTCGGTCTCGCTTCCATTTCTGTCTTCTTCTGTACGGAACGGTGTTGTTGCAATCGCAGAGCTTAACTTAGTCTTTTGCAACGCTGCTAAAAGGTTGTGGTATTAGCCTTGTGCGTTAACTCACTGTTGCTAGAATGCCAGATTGAACCTGTTGCACCTGGGCAAGAATTGCTTGATTTGATTTGAAACTAAAGTAAACTAACACGGAAAACAGTTGAAGACAGAGGCAGCTAGTGTCTGACTAGGCAGTTAAATGCATGTATGTGTACGTGTGAGTGCATGTTTACATGTCCTGGTTAGTGCTCTCTCACTAATAGTGCTTGCTGTTCATTGTAAACCTGTCTGTCAGCCTTTGTCTTGTCATTTTGTCTGTCCTGGAGGAGGCCTTTTAGTGGGCCCTGGAGCAGAGATCATTAACTTGGAATTAGGGTGTGTGTGTGTGTGGGGGCGCATGTCTATGTGTGAAGGAGAAAAACAAACAGGGGTTGGACAGAAGCATCGATCACAGAGTTATAAAGACAGTAGTATCAGTGTGTGTGTGTGTGTGTGTGTGTGTGTGTGTGTGTGTGTGTGTGTGTGTGTGTGTGTGTGTGTGCGTGTGCGTGTGTGTGCCAGCGCGCGCCAGCGCGCGTGTGTATGACAAGGCATGTTTATTTCTAATCTTCAAGAAAACGAAAACTCATGCAGTGGCAAACAGGAAGGCTTTTGCTTTGATTTAAAAGTACTGAGAGTTGTAGCAGTAGGCAGGCATTTGTCTGGGAGTTTGTGCCACATATATAGCATAAAAACTGAATGCTGCTTCTCCACCTTTTAATTCTGCTTCTGGGGACAGAAAGCAGACTTGTCTGGGATGACCTGAGAGGTTTAGATGGTTCACAATCTACGTTGTGTATGTGTTATGTATGTGTTTTGGCCCTTAGCCATTCAATGCAGCTGTCTTATCGATTCTTTATAAGGAGACAATACACTATCTATAATCTTTGATATAAACTCTGGACGGTGATAGTAGGCTGACTTACTAACACTATTAATGTGGCTGTTGAAGTTAAGGCCTGAGTTTATGACAGAGCCTGGTACGAGTTGGACCTTCTTTTTGTATCTTTTGTGTAATAATTATTTAAATTAATATGAATTATTATTACCTCATGACATTGTCAAACCAACACTGGCTAACACTGCAGACTCCTCGGTCAGCAGATATTCATTTCGCACATACAATTACTTTTATTTGATCTTTTCATACCTCTAACAATGAATGCCTGTACAGTATGTGTTGATAAAAAAAAGACTTGCATAGGACCTGCTGGGAACCTGCATGTTCCCAGTGTACCCAGTTAACCCCATCCATTACCGTAATGGCCTCGTGGTTTGCTCTGTCAGAACAGAGCTACTGTAACTGTACTTGTGTTTAATGGAGATGACAGCAGTGGACAGGAATGACATAAATGTCACGGCAAGCATTCTTCTGTCAAGCCACCGGGACAGCCCCAGGATTTATCTCTGGCCAATAAAAAGAATGGGGGTGGGGGGGGGGGAACGGGGACACACACACCCAGATGTGGAGGGAGGGGGTGGGAGACCGAGACAAGCAACAGGCCAGCACTGATTTAGGATCCTAGGAAGGTCATAGGAAGGCTGTGTGTATGCATGCACGCACGGGTGCAGTACGTTGTTCAGACCAGTCATTGGTCCGACAAACGGCAACCCACCTCGTCCCCTAACCTAACCATAACCGCAAGCACGGGAGCAGACGCTAGTCCGACATGCGGATGTCGCATGTCGGAACTAATGCTCCGTCGGAAATGACATGCGGTCCACTGACTGCACGCATGCGTACGTGTGTGATAGTGTGTATACTGTATTCTCACGCGGTCTGCATAGCATTGCATTCATGTGTGTTTGGACACTTTATGCGTGGGAGTCCCGCGGTGGGACGCCGTGCGTGCATTGCAGTAAACGTTGGAAACACAGCATTTGTCAACCGAGGATCTCATCTGGTTGTCCAGACTGTCTTTTGACACCGTGTCACACAGGGGAAAGTTGCAACGCCCCGCAGCGCCTCTCCTGTGTTTCTAGGGTCGGTCTGGCGCTCCAAAGAGGACGTGCCTGAAACAACAACCGCGAGAATAAGGCCCCCCTGCGTGCTCCGTCGATCCCGACACTCCCTAGCAAGAAGCCTCCCTTTAAACTAGGCTGCCACCGACAAATTTATGAGCCCTTGGCTGACCCGAGGGCTGACTTTCCAAACATGATACTAACAGGAAAACAGTTGGAGATGAGAGGCAGAGATCAGGAAAGGGATCACGCAGAGAGAGGGAGAAAGGAGAGACATGATGGGATCATACTTAAAGGCCTACAAAGAGACACATCGTCCAATGAAAGAAAGCGAGAAGTAAACAGAGTGCAGATGGCAGATAGCACATAACATTCAGAGAGAGAGAGAGAGAACATCCTGATACAGATGTGACAGTTTACCATTACAGTTTGGTAGGTGTTGGGATCTTGTAAGCGATTTCCACCGGAGTTGAGTTCAGGAGGGCTAGTTTTGGCTCACTCAAAGTCTATGTATGTGCAGTGTTATATACAACAAATGCACAACTTTTTAAGCACTTCAATTCTCTAGTAGTCATTTAAACTGTCCCGACCTGAGCTCAACTCCAGTGGAAATCCCTTACATGCTGTTAGGGGACATATTCCACTCAGAATCGGCAGTATCACACCCACAAGGCACTGTGTGAGTTGCCACAGTTGACCGGTAGACTACCTAAGTCCTAGTGTTATGAATAAAATGATCTTAGCCTATAGAGATGGTTGCATTTAGGTGTGGTAAGGATCTGGGAGAGCTGGTTGGTCAGTGAGAATGTGTGACCTCAAAACCCCAGATTCAGTAGAGAGCCACGACAGGACCACAATTCTATCAAGCTTTGTTGTGTTTTACGTGAAAATATATAGTCATGCATATGCTTTTTTGTAAATCAATCAAAAAATATTCTAAATATATGCATTTGTCAGTGCAATCTGGGTAAAGACATCCCCTAAAAACAAAAATACATCGCATGGATGCACCTGAGACGTATCCTCAGTGATGTATCCCAAGGTCATCAGGGTTTCGGGTCTCCCAACATCATACCCCTCACTCAGGTTACCCAGCCGGGGTGATCAAGTCCCGACTTACATCCCAGTAGCTACCCTCGATCAGTCCCATTAGGGAAAAACCAGGGCCACAATCTGTTCCTCCTGAACTACTCTGCCGGGACTGGGAGGTACTATTCTGGGCTGGCGTGTGGAAAGACTAGGCTCTGTGGGTTGACTCCCTAGATAGTATACTTTGAAATACAGTAGATTTAGAAATAGATGCTGAAAGTGAAGGTACAAAAAAGGGTTGAAAAGACTGAGGTGATAATAGGGGTAATGGACATCAGAAGGTGGATAGAAAAGTCACTAAATTGATCCTTTTCCTTTGACAAAAAAATTAAACACAAAGGATGCTAACTTATCACTAAGAGGTTTTTGAGTAAACCTGTCTCTGTCTGTCTGTCTGTCTGTCTGTCGCTCTATGGATACTGTGAAATGGCTGTTTGTTTACTTGAATTGTGGATGTTCAGATGCCTGATACTGTGATACATAAACACTCGTTTCGTCATATTTGGAATAGAAGGTTGTGTTTATATGTAAATATATACATCTATACTGCACTATACACAGAGTCACCCGCACACAATGATTCTCTCGTTCTTTCTCACAGACTCAAATGTTTAGAAGAGGCACAATTCATCTCGCTCTCCCTCCTGCCCCCCCCCCCTCTCTCTCTCTCTCTCTGTGTCTCTCACACACACACACACACACACACACACACACACACACACACACACACACACACACACACACACACAAACACTGTTTAAGTTTAGTTTAGGCCTACTTGTCTTTTGTATTGTTCATACTCTCCTAATTTATGTGAGCTTATAGATGATTGGCTATTTTCACAGCGTGACATCATGGCAAATCATATAAATCAGGCTTCAGACTGCCCCAATATACTGTGATATATATGTATATATCCCTCTCGTAATGGTTTATTATATGTGGTCATTATGAAATGAATGAACGAGGCAGGTGGGATTGACTTTCTTTGAGGTCTTTTGAGGTCTTTTGTACCCCTCGCGTACCATAGGTTATAGATGGACCTCTTTATTGTAGGCCAATCTAATCACGGGGATCTCTCTGGCATAGAAGTCTAAAACACATTTGACACACAAGAGGAAGCACAAGAGATTTGGCGTTAACGGTGCAGTCAGTGGTTGGCGAAATGACCTCAGGCGGACATGGAGACAGACAGACCCTCCTATAGACAGACAGCTATAGACAGTCTCCTGCAGAGCCACGCTGTGAAAATGAAAAGAAAAAAAAGACCCACACGAGAACAACTTGGCTCCAATGTTGATCTCGAACTTCATGTGGCCAGCTGTGATATCAGTCATCCATGACATATCACATTGATGTTTGACTCCAAATCCTGGCAAGGTTTCCTCCCCGATTAGAGCCCCCTTTGAAATTGATGTTATAAATATTTCGAAACGTATGAAACACATGTTTAATACGTTACACTGTACGAGCGATGTGCTCGAGAAGTTTGGCCCTGCTCGGTACAGCGGTTTGCTGGATTTAAGCCACAGACACACAGACGGTAGACGGCCCCTAGACTCAGCCGCAGAGCCACGCTAGTAAAATAAATCGCAGCACTAGCGACCTCTACTGGTCGGGTGGGTGGGTCGACCCCTGCTATCTGTTCAACTGGTGGGGTTAATCTGAGTGGAGATAGCATGAGCTCCCTGCAGGCATGTGTTGTGCCATCCCAGTGAATTTCCTTGCTGTCGTGTTTAAAGAAGTGGCTGGCGGCTCCGTGTGTATTGGAGGAGACATGTGGTTGTCTACACCCTCCTCAGACCAACAGTGGGAGTTGGCAGTGACAGGCCGAGGGACCGCAGCACAGATGGGGAACTAACGTCGACCAAATTGGGAGAAGTTTTGGTCGAAAAAAGAAACATCCGCTCTTGATTTCGAAAGTGTATTTATTGTGACTGGCACTTTCCACTGCATTGCATGGTCATGGTCCATGACTTGGAGAAAAGGGAATACGGACTCTTTAGATTTTTACCACAACAATATCATGTTGATGTCGCAGACAGACAGGTGTATTATTGGAAACATTACTTCACGATTTATTCTTTATATTCCTTCTGGATGGCCAGCTCTCCTGCTTTCTTCGTGTGTGTGTGTGTGTGTGTGTGTGTGTGTGTGTGTGTGTGTGTGTGTGTGTGTGTGTGTGTGTGTGTGTGCGTGTGCGCGTGTGCGTGTGTGTAAATTGTAAAACAAGCGGTAGGACTTACATGTATAAGTCAGCTCAGGGGAAAACGTGGAAGCCAAGTTTGGCTGATTTATCAGCGGATCGTATGTTCGGATCCTAAGCCGCTGAAATGCATTGTGGTCAACGCAGACTTTCCAAAGGGAATAGCACTGAGACTCAACTCTCTCTGTGGCCTAGAGAGAGAGAGAGAGAGAGAGAGAGAGACAGTGAGAAAGATGGAGGAAGAAAAATGCACAGGGAAAGAGAGAGAGAGGGAAAGAGCAAGTGGAAGCGTTATGCGAGAGTATTGCGCAGCGCGAGAAAGAGGGAGAGATTGAATGAGACGTTGCAGGAAAAGCAAATGGAGAGAGGAAGGGGTGCATTATAGAAAGAGGGAACGTGTGAGATAGACAGGATATAGTTGTAAAGAGACAAAATAGAGAGCCCTAAACAACAGACGTGCGCGCGCACACACACACACACACACACACACCCACCTCGTGGCCGTGGAATGCAAAGTCAAGCCACCAATATTTTGACTCTCCTTTGGAAACAGCTGCGTTTCCCTTTTTCAAAGATATTTTTTCCTTATTTATCAGATCCCTCAGGAGAGATCCATCTCCCTGCTCTGACGTTGGCTTCCTCCTCTAAATCTGTAGGCCGCTGGCCTGGCCTAGACACACACGCATACGCACGCAGACATATGTAGTACTCACATGCACGCGTACTTTGCACCCGCACACTCACGCACACACTCACACACACAAAATAATATATACATTAAACACACACACACTTACTGTACATTCAACACACACACGCACCTGCTGCGCTGCCTGGCAGCAGACGTACGCAGCAGATCACTATAGCAGACCTCCCAGCTGCCGTCTCATCACACACACACACACACACACACACACACACACACACACACACACACACCTGGATGAATGCATGCCTATACTTATGATGCACGGTGCTGCACTCGTAGAATGGTGCATACTGTACGTGCATACTGTATAGGAATCCAGTGTACAGTACAGCTGTACACCTGTTAGGATGCACACACACACATGCACACTCACTGACCCCACGGGGGGGGGGCAGTTTTAAATGGCATTCCACAAAGCCTGGCAGGCCAATAAAACGACTTCCCTCGACCAGCATCCCGGTGCGTGATTTAGAGTGGCTTGGCGAAAGTCTCTAACCCTGTTAGAGATGTTAAGCTTGTATACAATGTTTTGTTTTGTTTCAAAAATGGACTCCGGAAAAAACCACGAAGAGTCCATCTCTGTTTACGGAGTATTTACTCAGCGCTAAACTTCGTCCAATCTCCCAATAGCCGCCAGGGGAGCCGTTTTTAAAGAGGGGTCTGGGGCTGGTCTTGACCCAAGAGGAGAGCTGTAGCCTTCATCGCCCGTATAAATCGTGGAGGAAATGGGGCCGAACATCAAGGACGCCGGGAAAAGAAGCATAACAAAAAAGTGACTGTTTCTTCCCGAGCGATCAGACGGCCTAAATGCTGTGGTCATTGATTTTTATTACAAATATTGACATTAATGGCATCTTAGAAAACAATTACTGGACACTAACTGCTCTGTTTGGGGATTTTCATCCGTCCGGGCAAGTCATAAATAAAGAAAAATCACTGCAAACTTAGAACGTGATCCCCAAATGTTTAGAAATGTCTTTGGTGTCTATTTGAAGTTTTTAGGTTTTGGTTTGTGGGATTTTGTTGTAAATTATGACTATCCATAAATATTACATGGACCTGGTTGGACATGGTTGTTTCGCTCTCGGTCGGCCACCCAGCTGGTTTTGTCCCCTGTATCGTATAGCAACTGAAGGATAGCAAACTCTGAGAACAAGGCCTCCAGTAAACAATGTATTGATGAGTGTGCTGTGGTATTGTCAGATTAATGATCCTTGCTTTGGAATTGTTGTTGTTAGTTGTATACATTGAACAGCCAAGTATTTGGTGGTGTCACTCATTTTGTTTATGACTCGAGTTTTTAGCGGGGTTTATTTTCTTGTTCATGTCTATAGTGAAACAAGCTAGTAATTTTCCCTTCAAAATGGTTCCCAAAGGGTCTGAGATGTCAGTGAGAGAACGCAATGCACAGTACACGGCCAAACCCCTTCCCACTTATCCTTTTGTGGACTCTGTTCGAAAGACCAAATAAATTATCACATCAAATGGAGTGGAACCCTTTGACCCTATAATAGTGCTCGCTCTGGTGGAAGTCAACTCTTTGACTTTTGTTCTATACCTATTGAGCTACTGACACTCTGACTGACTAACCTGACTGACTAACATTGGCCTGACAGTGCGTCGCATGGTCGAGTCTTTGCTTCTCTCTCTCCCTCTTCCCTGTCAGTCTTCACTTGATACTATCAATAAAGGCAGAAAAGCCTTTATACGGTGTACCGTATATCGATTTGATTTTTTTTTTTTGCACTGACTGTGGAAATATATTTTCACTGTAAATTTTAGAGTCATTTTGACAACTAAAAATATATTTTCTCACTCCAAATGTTTTTTTTTTCCTGGCAGTTTTTTTTGTATCCTTCTCTTCTGCATGGGACTGCCTGTTGTGACAGCTGCTCGGCCGTACAATTATATTTTTTACTAACATCTCCATGTGTCAAGAAGGCGAAGAAGAATTTGGGTTGCTGTTTATTTTCCAGCTCATTTAGGCCTCCATTTCATGGAATTTCCATTAAAACAAAAAATAAATGGTGCTGTACTTTGTTGACAGGTCATTGGCTCGAAATGGTGTCCAATGACACGAATATTAGCATTTCTCAGGGCTGTAGGAGGAATTGCAACAGACCGTTAATATCGAGGAGGGTTTCTCTGAGGTCTCATAGAGCAGACAAGCATTTATTATGATTCATGATTATGAATGCATATATACAGTCAGACAAACTAAATGCAGTAACATCTGAGTATCATGGCCATGATGACCTTAATATTGATTGCTTGTTGTTGTAATGGAGGTGGAGCTTGTTCTGAAGTTGGATTTGTATA
>NC_137882.1:24946177-24958677 GCF_963924005.1 Protomyctophum bolini
CCATTTATACTTGGATGTTTGTGTCATGCGCCAAAAATGAAATTAGCTAATCCACAAGGTCACGGTGCAGCGTGATGCTGCACTGTGACCTTGTGGATTGGCTCATTTCTGTACATGACATCGGCATGCAACTATACGAATAACTCATGCTTTAGGTTTAGGGTAAAGAAATTGTACAGCAAAAGAAAAAAAGAAAAATGCATGTATAAAATTCCTGCCATACATTTCTTGTCTCAACAAGTATAGCAGTACACGTGTGTGTGTGTGTGTGTGTGTGTGTGTGTGTGTGTGTGTGTGTGTGTGTGTGTGTGTGTGTGTGTACATGTGTGCGTTTGTTCCTCCGTCATAATGGGGACACATGCTTGTTTACACAGTCACCTACAGAGGACCTCAAACAGTATGGGGACAAATGTGTAGGTCCCCATAACACAAATCATTCAGGAGGTAGGGGAGAGGTTGCTGATGTGTCTGGTGTAATTTTTTTAGCAAGTCCCATAAAACATGTTTTCATGTTCATGAACACACACACACAGTTCATGACAAGTGTGTTAAATATGGGGACATCCCCCAGCAGGCGATAGTTGGTACTGCAGTGTGTGTGTGAGAGTGTGTGTGAGAACACAAAAACACTACTAGCCAATCACAGATCAGAGATTTACATAAGTTTACATAAGCTCAAACCAGCGTTACGGGGACCGTAGCTAAGTTTGATCAACTGAACACATTTTGAATGGTGCACTACATTACAGGAGTTTTCACTGGGGGGGTCTCTCTGTACAGTACAGTACAGTACAGTACAGTACAGTACAGTACAGTACAGTACAGTACAGTACAGTACAGTACAGTACAGTACAGTGGAATGTAGTACAGTACAGTACAGTACAGTACAGTACAGTACAGTACAGTGGATAACAGTACTGTACAGTACATTACAGTACAGTGGAATACAGTACAGTATTGCCAAAATATGTATAGAGTCAATTTGTATTGGTGTTGGGGAGGGGGGCGGGGCGGGGGTCACGAGACATGGTCAAAGCATTGCCTGGGGGTCCCCAGCCAAAACACATTGAAGAACACAAGATCACCCCTGTCAATGATTAATATGGAGCAATGTGATTATAAGTGTAATAATGTAATAAGAGTAATAGTGTAATAAGTGCAATAGTGAAATAATTGTAATAAGTGCAATAGTGAAATAATTGTAATAAGTGTATTAGTGGAATAAGAGTAATAGTGTAATAGTATAATAAGTGTAATAGTCTATCACGTGTAGTAGAGTAATAAGTGTAATAGAGGGATAGTGTAATAGGCTAATAAGTGTAATAGTAGAATAGCGTAATAGTGTAATAATTGTAATAGTGTAATAAGTGTAATAGTGTATTAAGTGTAATATAGTAATTGTAATAAGTGTACTAGTGTAATAGCATAATATGTGTTATAGTGTAAAAAGTGTACTAGTGTAATAGCATAATATGTGTTATAGCGTAAACAGTGTACTAGTGTAATAGTGTAATAATTTAATATGTGTAATAGTGTAATAGTAAGTGTAATGGTACAGTACAGTACAGTACAGTACAGTACAGTACAGTACAGTACAGTACAGTACAGTACAGTACAGTGGATAACAGAACAGAACAGTACAGTACAGTACAGTGGATAACAGTACAGTACAGTACAGTACAGTACAGTACAGTACAGTACAGTGGATAACAGAACAGAACAGTACAGTACAGTACAGTGGATAACAGTACAGTACAGTACAGTACAGTACAGTACAGTACAGTACAGTACAGCGTATTACAGTACAGTATATAACAGTGCAGTACAGTGGATACCAGTACATAACAGTGGAGTGCAGTACAGTGGAATGTAGTACAGTACAGTACAGTACAGTGGATAACAGAACAGTACAGTACAGTACAGTACAGTACAGTACAGTACAGTGGATAACAGAACAGAACAGTACAGTACAGTACAGTGGATAACAGTACAGTACAGTACAGTACAGTACAGTACAGTACAGTACAGTACAGCGTATTACAGTACAGTATATAACAGTGCAGTACAGTGGATACCAGTACAGTGGATAACAGTACAGTGCAGTGCAGTACAGTACAGTGCAGTGCAGTGGAGTGGAGGGCAGTGCAGCGCAGCACAGTACAGTACAGTGGAGTGCACATTCGACCTCACATTCCGACCACTGTCTTGTGCAGAGTTATGTCAGGACTGTTCAAAGCAGCTTTTTCAGAGTGCGTTAAAGTCGCCCATGTAGACAGTGAAACCAAACATTGTCATATTTAATAATACCATTAATTTAATACTATTGTATACTTGATACTAAAAACCATCTACTTAATTTGCAATTGATGAGCCTACATTGCAACCGGATTTAGCAAAAGGACATAGATCAGAATGTACCAAAAATAGCGTTAACTTATTATTTTTGTCCATCTGTACTGTGCAAGCTTTATTGATTATCCTTGGGAAATTCAGGTGCCATACATATTGATATCAATGTTGATACATATTCCTAAATAGTCGCTTCCCTGCATGTTGTGGTGGGGTTGGTGACTAGCAGGTTCAGGAAAGTATAAGACAAAGTATAAGGGTAATAAACAGAGGAAGAACATAATTATGCAAGGAGAAGAGAAACCTCACCTCAAGTCTCTTTGCTGTGAGACATCTTACCAGGTGAAAATTTGAGCTACAACCATGGAAACTGACTGGCCATGGCGGACTAAGGTGAGGACATGTTCTCAAACATATAAGCCTGACTTACTTATTTATATTCAAAGTGAGATTGTTGCAGTAGAGGAAATGTAATCCAAATCTTTGTAGTTGTGCTCTAGAGAGGTTTGTGGAGAGGTTTTCAGCAACACAGCATGCCTTTTCCACTTGTACCCCACTTTTATTTAAATGTCCTAATCAGTGTAACATAAGTAGGCCTCACGTGGTCCCTGTGTTGCACATTAGCATGGGGTCCCCAATATGCATGTTTTAAGATGTGTGTGTATTTATGCAAGCTTGTAGGCAGAATAATTGAAACTTCAGAATACATGTATATGTCCCCATGATGCACATTAGCTTAAAGTGTGTTATAAATACCTACTATCTAACAAAATGGTATATTGGACTACATCAGGATGTTGTAATACTAGTAACATTATCTTACATGAGTCATTTCGAAACTTTCAATAAGTGCATTCAACATTGATAGTCAAGTGCACTACTTTCACATGCCTACATCTTGTCTTTTAAATATTCAATGAATCTTATTCTAAACAGATGTTGAATGGCATACCTGCAACATTCCTTTACTGGGGCTTATCAGGCTTAACATTATGGTAATGTTTTGGGCCAGGCCAAGCCTTGGGCTGGACCAGTTTGGGTCCAGGCTTTAATTGTCAGGCCCGTTGAGAACTCTAACAGCATGTATGTTCCCTTGACGCACATTGGCCTAAAGTAAAGGGCATTAAAAGTCTAAATATTGTACATCACATAACTGAAAGTGTGTACTGAATACCTACTGTCCAACATCATTTGTTTCTTTTAATGTCCTAATATCTAGTAATATCAGTTTAACAAGTGCACCTCACGGGGTCCCCAAAATGCATGTTTTTAGATGTGTGTATTTATGCAAGATAGTAGGCGGAATAATTTAAACTTCAGAAGACATATATGTCCCCATGATGCACATTAGCACGGGGTCCCCAATATGCATGTTTTAAGATGTGTGTGTGTGTGTTTATGCAAGCTTGAAGGCAAAATAATTTAAACTTCAGAAGAGATGTCCCCATGATGCACATTTAGCACAGAGTCCCCAATATGCATGTTTTAAGATGTGTGTGTGTGTGTGTATTTATGCAAGCTTGAGGGCAAGATAATTTAAACTTCAGAATACATGTGTGTGTGTATTTATATGTCCCCATGATGCACATTAGCTTAAAGTGTGTTATATATATCACAAAACTGAAAGTGTGTTCTAAATACCTACTATCTAACAAAATGGTATATTGGACTACATCAGGATGTTGTAATACTAGTAACATTATCTTACATGAGTCATTTCGAACTCGCTTTTATCCAAAGAAACTTTCAAAGTGCATTCAACATTGATAGTCAAGTGCACTACTTTCACATGCCTACGTCTTGTCTTTTAAATATTCAATGAATCTTATTCTAACCAGATGTTGAATGACATGCCTGCAACATTCCTTTACTGGGGCTTATCAGGCTTAACATTATGGTAATGTTTTGGGCCAGGCCAAGCCTTGGGCTGGACCAGTTCGGGTCCAGGCTTTAATTGTCAGGCCCGTTGAGAACTCTAACAGCATGTATGTTCCCTTGACGCACATTGGCCTAAAGTAAAGGGCATTAAAAGTCTAAATATTGTACATCACATAACTGAAAGTGTGTACTGAATACCTACTGTCCAACATCATTTGTTTCTTTTAATGTCCTAATGTCTAGTAATATCAGTTTAACAAGTACACCTCACGGGGTCCCCAAAATGCATGTTTTTAGAGGTGTGTATTTATGCAAGATAGTAGGCGGAATAATTTAAACTTCAGAAGACATATATGTCCCCATGATGCACATTAGCACGGGGTCCCCGATATGCATGTTTTAAGATGTTTGTGTGTGTGTGTGTGTGTGTGTTTATGCAATCTTGAAGGCAAAATAATTTAAACTTCAGAAGAGATGTCCCCATGATGCACATTTAGCACAGAGTCCCCAATATGCATGTTTTAAGATGTGTGTGTGTGTGTGTATTTATGCAAGCTTGAAGGCAAAATAATTTAAACTTCAGAATACATGTGTGTGTATTTATATGTCCCCATGATGCACATTAGCTTAAAGTGTGTTATATATATCACAAAACTGAAAGTGTGTTCTAAATACCTACTATCTAACAAAATGGTATATTGGACTACATCAGGATGTTGTAATACTAGTAACATTATCTTACATGAGTCATTTCGAACTCGCTTTTATCCAAAGAAACTTTCAATAAGTGCATTCAACATTGATAGTCAAGTGCACTACTTTCACATGCCTACGTCTTGTCTTTTAAATATTCAATGAATCTTATTCTAACCAGATGCTGAATGACATGCCTGCAACATTCCTTTACTGGGGCTTATCAGGCTTAACATTATGGTAATGTTTTGGGCCAGGCCAAGCCTTGGGCTGGACCAGTTCGGGTCCAGGCTTTAATTGTCAGGCCCGTTAAAAACTCTAACAGCATGTATGTTCCCGTGACGCACATTGGCCTAAAGTAAAGGGCATTAAAAGTCTAAATATTGTAGATCACATAACTAAAAGTGTGTACTGAATACCTACTGTCCAACATAATTAGTTTATTTTATTGTCCTAATGTCTAGTCTAATATCATGTACACCTCACGGGGTCCCCAAAACGCATGTTTTATGGTGTGTGTGTGTGTATTTACGCAAGCTAATAATTCAAACTTCAGTAGACATTTATGTCCCCATCATGCACATTAACATGGGGTCCCCAAAAGGCATGTTTTAAGTTGTGGATATGTGTGTGTATTTAAGCAAGCTTGTACCCTGAATAAATTAAACTTCAGAAGACGTCTGTCCCCGTCATGCATTTTAGCCTAAATTGTATTAAAAGTCTTCATAGACCACATACAAAATGTGTTTGAATGCCTACTGTCCAACATACTGGTGTATTGGACTAAATCAGGATGTTGAAATACTAGTGATATTATTAAACGTACAATAAGTGAATTCAACAACAGTAGTCAAGGGTACTACCTTCACATGCCTACCTCTTGTCTAAAATATTCAATGAATCTTATTCTTCACAGATGTTCTACGACGTGTGTGTATGTGTGCACCAGGGGATGGAGCCTGCCCCACAGACACGCATGGCTCCAGCAAACCACCACAAAGAGTTCACTGACTCAACTGACAAATTACTGTGCTTACCAAGCACCAAGACGTTAAGGTATCTATTCAGTTCATCTGAAGACAGTGAACAAGAAGATCCTCTTTCACCAAAGTTGAGGAGGACCAAAAGCTTTCATGGCTCTGATGAACTCTTTGATTCAACTCCAGACAGTGAACAAGATGATGTTATTTCATCACAGTTGAGGACCAAAAGCTTTGATGACTCTGAAATATTGTATTCAACACCAGACAGTGGAGAGGAATATGTCCCAAACTCCAGTGAGCACAGTGCCTCAGAATGTAGTGACTCAATCCCTATAATAAAGAAAGCTCATCGAGAGGAATATGTCCCAAACAACAGTGAGCACAGTGCCTCAGATTGTAGTGACTCTATTCTAGGGATTAAAGAAATGAAGAAAGCTCATCAAGAAAGATCAATCACTGGAGACGATGATGATGCGTAACTTATTAACGTTTGGAAAAATATTATTTTGTTTTGAATCAAGGATGTTGCTCTATCAAATAAATCATGGCATAACATTATAATGGGCTGTATTCCTTGTGAATACATTACATGCATGTTGCATTCTAAATTGGAGACTTTCTACAAAATTTGGGACCCTTATTTGAATCATATTGGAACCACACTGTCTGCCACGATACTTGGAGGTTTTCCGTACCAACCTTAGATATCTTATATGCCAGCATTCTTCCCTAGTGGGTGCTCTGCTTTGGGTGGGGGCTTGTCTGCCCTTTGGGTATGGGGGAATGGTCGCCCGGGCAGGGGTCTCGATGCGTTGCATCGGGGCCGCTTCTTGGGGCGGTGGCCCTGCCGCCTGGAGGGGTGGCGGTTGTCGCCTTTGAGTGGAGCATGCATGGGTCTGCTCTTGTTGTAATGATTTGGTGCCTATGATAACTATTGTCTGCCTTTTTAATATATGTATTAATGTACTGTATGGAGGTATTCCCTGATAGGGAGTCTATAAAAATTTGAAAGTCACTTATGTCATTATGTCATTATGGTTCATTGTCCTCGTCATGTCTTTGTATATTCAATCTTTTTATTTATAATAGTGTTGTGCCTGAGCTGTTTTTGTTTTTGTTTTCTTTTGTTTGTTATTATGTTCTTGTTGTGTAATGTCGGTTTGTCTTAAAACAATAAATATACTTTATAAAAAAGAAAAAAGCATTGTCATTTTTTTCCTACTATGTTTACCTTATTCTTTCCATCCACACACACACCACACCATGTTCCACACATCCATCACCACCACACCACTGATCACTGACTCCACACCTCATAGTTGTCCTCTTTAAGTTGTAATGTTAAGGCCTGCATAATAAATACAGTTTCTTACACTGTTGCTCTGTCTCCTGCATCCCAATGTTTGACATGGCCAAGAGCCAGCTATGACAAATGGTCAGCTATTTTTCAATAGCTGACATTAAAAAGAATGGTAGCAGTGAAAAGCTAAGGTGATGTGTCACGCGTTCTTAATGGTTTAAGTAAAACATTCAGGTCATATACATGTCTGTTGAGTTCCTGAAAATAGACAGTTGATATTGCCCTACGTTATTATGGCCAATACATCTTGTCTGTTTTTTTATTCATTACAAAAGGATCTACATGCATACATCATTCAGTGCATTTAATGTTCAACACAATTATATTGTAAAGATAATGTCAAGTATCAATCCAGTAAAATCTAGTGAACATATTATATGCTCTTTCCTCAAAGCATCCAGTGCCCAGCTGTCTTCTCTAGCCTCTCCTGTGAGACAGACTCAGACAGTTTGAGGGTTATGTTACAGGGTCCACTCTGAATCTGTAAGTCTGTATCTGTACGCCAAGCTTCCTGCATAAAATTCAGTATGAAACTGATTAGATGTCCCCAGGACATTGAGTCCCCATTTTGGTGTAAAAAAACAGGTGTGTGATTTATGCAAATTAAGTCCCCACAATCGACGGATTAATATAGGTCCCCAAGATGCATGGTCAGGACAAGTCTGTGAAATTACTTCATCCAATCTAGAATCTGAGGTGATAGTTGTGTTAAAGATTTTTTTTTTAACTTGCCTGATTTTTTTCAGGCCTGTGGGACCACTGGAAAGTGGTGTCCCCAAGAGTGATGGCCCTGCTGTTGGTTCCCACACTTCATGGAAACCAACATGTGTGTGTGTGTGTGTGTGTGTGTCCGTAGACTAAAGGTGTCAGAACCAGGGACAAAGCATACAGTATGTGTTGCTAGAATCACGTGAAGTCTGTTTTATCCCCAATCTTTCCAACATGGCATCTAAATGCCAAAGTTTTGTGTTTGAAGTTTGGCTTCAATCTGTGCTGAAAGAGTAGTATTTACACCGTAAAAGCTTCATCTTAATTAGATGTTTTTCTTCAGGAAGGAACCAGCGGTATTCACAGACGAGTGCCGCTTGTGTGAAGTGAGCTTTTTAGTTCCCCAAGAACGTCACATTTTAATCAACGCTGTAATTAGATGAGTCTCTGGAGCAATTAACAACAAAGGGGAAGACACGGAGATATCTGCCTCATCCTCAGAAACCGTCGAGTCTTGAGAGAAAAACCAGACCGAATTTGGACTGTAATTACATAAACACAGATGAATTCTTCCCGTGCCTTGGACTCCAGCGCCATTTTTTTATTGGTTTAACCATCCGTTAAACTAGTCTACACTCTTGACAGTTTCTTGGTATGCAAATATTTAATTGAGTGCACACTTTTCAAAATGTCTGCGTGCTTCTTTTTTGAGTGGTGCAACCACTCCTACAACCAGCAATGTCCGTGTGTCTGTGTTGGTTAATGAGCACCAGTATATGACTATTTGTACCAGTAGGGGCGCTGTTGTGCCAGAAACAGAGAGAGGGATAGTGCTGCACTGTTGCCTGCTAATGAGAGAGAGAGAGAGAGAGAGAGAGGTGGGGGGGGGGAGTTGCACCACTCCGTTTTTAATATATATATCTTTTTTAATATATTTTTTATCCCACGATTTTGTAACCCATTTTTCACCCCTGTGTCAATCATCTAATGTGATCCTGGGCTCTACACACCCTCCGCCAACCTGGGGAGAGCAACGGACTTAACTCATGCTTCCTTCATGCCTGAGTGTCCAAGTTGCTCCTTTACACCTGACAGAGGGGAGTTTCCCTGGTTGGACGTAGCGTGTGGAAGGAACACGTTATTCCAACCAGTTCCTTTCCCCTCCATCAGGCGCCCCGGCTGGCCAGGGGGAGGCAGTTTGGAGACCAGGATTACGTTTTTAATATATTCTTGATGTCGTCTTCTGTTTTTCTCTCTCTGGTCAGCAATTGTCCTGGTGTCTCACCTCTCACCGACGTCTCTTTAGGACGGGTAGATTAGATCAAATTAGGTCATTCACATTACCCTGCTATGTCTAAGCATCTGGCCGTTAACACTTGCTAAAAGGTCTTGTATTTATTCTACACGAGAGAATCATTGAGGCAGTCCAAGAGGAGAGCTCTCTTATTATAAAGAATCACCAACACAAACAATTAGTCTTCCTCCAGACACCTCCCCAACAGGGAGGTGTCTGGATGTATCCACGCCGCCATGCAGGATGGATATCTCGCACAGATACAATATTTTATTTTCTGTCTAAACACAACCGGGGAAAGTGTTATTCCACGTGTTTCTGTTCTGTATTTTATGACCCCAAAGAAGATATTTGGGGAGGGGGGTGGGGGTGATGCATGAGTATACTATTCCTGATCCAATACCAGATTCTGAAGTTGTATAGTAGTTAAGCCCATGTATATGTATTCTGACTGTTCCTAGATCAGTGAAGTTGTATAGTAGTTAAGCCCATGTATATATGTATTCTGACTGTTCCTAGATCAGTGAAGTTGTATAGTAGTTAAGCCCATGTATTCTGACTGTTCCTAGATCAGTGAAGTTGTATAGTAGTTAAGCCCATGAATATGTATTCTGACTGTTCCTAGATCAGTACTTGCATTCAATGTAATTCATTTGTCATTGCAGGAAAAGTCCTAGTTGTAATTTTTGCAAATGATAACTCCTGAGTCAAAACACATCGTAGGATTAATATAAATCTCTCTCTCTCTCTCTCTCTGTGTTTTTCTCTTTTTGAGCAGCCAATTTTTTTTTGCTGCATTTTTTTTATTATCGCAATTTAGTCCTTTTGCAAATTAACACATTTCATAATACTGTCTCAAGAAACTTCACCAGGAGGACATAGCACCTCTGTTCTACTCTTCCCATTCAACAGGTGCCGCCCCAGTACAGAACATAGAAGTCGCCCCAGTACAGAACATAGAAGTCGCCCCAGTACAGAACATAGAAGTCGCCCCAGTACAGAACATAGAAGTCACCCCAGTACAGAACATAGAAGTCACCCCAGTACAGAACATAGAAGTCGCCCCAGTACAGAACATAGAAGTCACCCCAGTACAGAACATAGAAGTCGCCCCAGTACAGAACATAGAAGTCGCCCCAGTACAGTACATAGAAGTCACCCCAGTACAGAACATAGAAGTCGCCCCAGTACAGAACATAGAAGTCACCCCAGTACAGAACATAGAAGTCGCCCCAGTACAGAACATAGAAGTCGCCCCAGTACAGAACATAGAAGTCACCCCAGTACAGAACATAGAAGTCGCCCCAGTACAGAACATAGAAGTCGCCCCAGTACAGTACATAGAAGTCGCCCCAGTACAGAACATAGAAGTCACCCCAGTACAGAACATAGAAGTCGCCCCAGTACAGAACATAGAAGTCGCCCCAGTACAGTACATAGAAGTCGCCCCAGTACAGAACATAGAAGTCGCCCCAGTACAGAACATAGAAGTCGCCCCAGTACAGAACATAGAAGTCGCCCCAGTACAGTACATAGAAGTCACCCCAGTACAGAACATAGAAGTCGCCCCAGTACAGTACATAGAAGTCGCCCCAGTACAGTACAGTAGAAGTCGCCCCAGTACAGTACATAGAAGTCGCTAGCGCAGCAACAAAGATTGCCCTCCCCACCATGGCCTCCCTCTACTGAACACTGCCAATTGTTTTATGTGGTTGATCGCAACCCAGATGTACCATGGTGGATTTGAGCAATTTTCTAATCTCAATTGAATTTGAGATTTGAGATATTTCATCCGAGCCAAGAGGTAAATTAATTTATAATGAATACTGGCCACTGAACATTTGAATTCAGGGCATTCCGTAGCGTAGCTACGTAATGCATCACACCAGTTAGATTCCAGCTGTGTGTAATATGACCTTGGTTTGAAAAGAAAGTGAACTGAACCTGCTGAGGAATTTGTTTGGTGAGAGGTCAAAGTTCAGAGAAATGTAAATGTGTTGAAACCTGCGTTGCTTGTGTTACAAATGGCTCAATTTGTAACATAAATGAAGAAGCTTACACAAACAAAGAATGTTTACTAGTTATTAAAACTAACTAAACAACCAAAAACCCAAAAGGAGAGAGAGAGAGAGACACAGGCCCAGGTGGCTGCCTATTTTATAGAGGACAGGTCTCCACTCCGCCCTCCAATCACTCTGGAAGACAAAGACCAGATTCAGTGATGAAAATAGAAAATAGGTTTTCAATGTAATGGGTCCCGGGATCCAGGGGTGATCTTTAAGATGGGTCACAGGGACATTTTCTGAGTCCTACTTCAATGACATTAGTATAGTATTGCATCCCAGGACCCCCAGAGGGTGACATGATTGCGTCCTTTCTCAATTTTGTGAGTCTTTAAAGGCCTATTCATAGTTTGGATTTCCGGTGGTGAGGTGACCACCACTTCACCGAAAACTACAACATGAGTTGTAGCCCTCCTCTCTGTTTTTACTCACCAACGGACAGGTGTGCTGGCTATAGTATACTTTATAATACTTGCAATGACAGCTCAGCTCGCAACGACCACAGAGTATAGCAGGGCAGCGCTGTCCTCCTGCCTGGCCGTGACGAGATGTGTGTGTGGGGGACAGAGGAATTGGGAGTCGAGGCTCGCACTATAGTCAGCACAACGCGAGTAGCTCCCCCCAGCAAAAAGTGGAACACACACACACGCACGCACGTGTACGCAGCACTGCCCGGCTTTGCGCCGTGGCACTGGTTTTGCGAGCCGAGCAGTGTTGCCATGTCCGCATATTAGTGACATTGGGCTTGTTTTTCTGTAAAGTTGCTTACCGTATATAAATATTGGTAGTTGTGGGTTGCGTTTTTTTTGGTCATGTTTCTAAAGTGTAGTTGCTTATTTGGGCTTGTTAAGTTGTTTCCTAATGTTTACCACCTAATGTTTAAACCACCATGTTTGTCCAAGCAAGGACCCTAATACATCACAGTTTCCCAACCACTGGTACTGGTACTGGAGCCCCCCTCTGGTGGTACACAGAGGAATCGCCCAAAGATTCAGGTGGAATGAAATATTTATACTACAGGTACAGTAGTTCTTCTGACCAAGCAATTGGTTGAAATAGGCTATCCAGCCGTGCTGAAATGAGCATGATGGCACACCTAGCTGTTTAACAGAAGATTTGAGAACGGATTAATCACATTAGAAATATCATCAGTTGTGCTGATTAGTGATTAG
>NC_137882.1:24963677-24983677 GCF_963924005.1 Protomyctophum bolini
TTAGTGTAGGTTTAGGAGGTGGGCGTGAAGTGAAGGAGTAGCTCTTCCTGTTATCAACAACTCCTGTTGAGGTGCAAGGCTATTAACCCCCTGCTGCTGCTGCTGCTGCTGCTGCAGAAAGCTTGTCTTTCCATTATTTCAACATTGTGTTTATTTTCTCTTCGTAAACGAATGCCGTTCTTCTTACAACAGTGTCACACAAAAGAAGCAAACATAGCTCATCTACAGTACAAGCTCACAACGTGTTGCGATGCGACTACGTTGTGAGCTTGTAGATCTGCTATTTTTGAACAGTTTTTTAACCCGTTTAGACCGTAGGCTAATAAGCAACAAGAAATGGTCTCCAAAAACGGGTTCCCGGATTGAAAGGTATAACAACGAAAAGGGATTCCCGGTGTTTAACAAGAGCTTGTGACTAAATGATAACTATAGGTTAATTTCCTGAAAAGCATAGCATTTGTGCACATACAAGGATTCCAACAGCGGCATGGTGCTGTGGAGACGCTCGCTTGCCAACAGTCTGTGTCTGTGGTCATCTCTCAACGTTGAGATTGTGCACAGCCGAGAAACTCGGAGTTGCTGGAAAATAGTCTTCGGGAGGGAAGAATGCTTTCAGTCAGCCCTAGATTAATTGGACTGTAGTGAAGTAGTGTGTGTGTGTGTGTGTGTGTGTGTGTGTGTGGGGGGGGGGGGGGGGGGATAAATTGGAACAACTCAAAAGAGAGGTTTGTTGACACATTCACCTGTCTGTTATCAATTAGCAGACCGTAATGGGCATGGACAAGTACTTGTTTGTACGGCACAAACCTTACGTTGATCAAAGAGCTTCCTTGATAGGAAACAGAGAATTTCCTTTCTGTGTGGAGTTTGTGTGTTCTCCCCGTGTCCCCTAGGGTAGGTACCCTCACAAAAAACACGAGTCTAAACTACCTCCTCCTGGCCAGCCGGGGCGCCTGATGGAGGGGAAAGGAACTGGTCGGAATAACATGTTCCTTCCACGCGCTACGTCCGGTCGGGGAAACTGTGAAAAATGTGGGAATAAAAATCGTGGGACAAAAATTAAGTTTAAAAAAAGTAAACAGAGAATTTCAAGGTCCAGGGCGTTGAAGCCTGTTGGAAAGTCATTTGGACCGCCCTTGACCTCACACCACACACAGACAAAGATTTACAGATCTAACATTCCATCAACACAAACCCACATGCACCTGACATCATAGACCTCCACACAGCAACATCTGCTGCTATGCGCAGAGGAGGAAACAAATACAAGTGCACATGTCTACACATCTGTGTGCGTGCGTGCGCACACTTCCGTGCATGCATGTGTTCCTGTGTGGGCAGCATGTGGGGAAATGTGATGAAACGGTCACTGTCACAAGTGATAGAAATAACATAGAGCTGATGTGAAGAACATCTTTGTCACTAAAGGCCATATGTGGAAGTTTGACTCTCTTTGAAGCGTTGAGCAGAGATGCTCAATCCTCCAATCAATTACCAGGAGTAGTTGTTATGTGACCCATATGGGACCCCCCCCCCCCCCCCCCCCAAACAAATCTGGATTGGAGGAGGCGTGGGCCAATATACTCGCCATGGTTCATTATTGGGTTTTCCCAGCGAGCGGCAATATGTACTATGAAGTCATACGATGCCATGAAGAATGATTTGTCTTTGGGATCAGCAGGGCCTGGGAGCAGCATACAATTCTGCTGACTTGATTTTCACAGTGTTTATGTAGTGCGCTAATGGCCAACTTTGACCCGCAGTACCAGGGTGTGAGGTGGGTGGAGGCCGCTGCTTCAAAGATCATTTGATTAATTGGCTGGTTCCCGCAACCTACAGTACAGGACCTGTTGCTCAAAATGCATCCCGAAGCGTTTTGAGCTTGTAGAGATTTGTTATCTTTGCTATTTCTGAATTTGAATTCTGTAACAGTTTTCGGAACATTATATGACGTTTACACCCGTCATCATATGAAATGAAAAACTAAATGAAATGTTACTTAATTGAAGGAGTAATGCGATGAGCGCGAGCCTGCTGCCGGTCGGAGAGCAGAGAGAGAGAGAGGGAGGAGATGACCTTGTTCTGCCGTTCCACATGTGGGAGCTGAGCTGAGGCGCATCCTCCTCTCCCTCATTCCTCCGTCCCCTCCTGGGAGCAGACCTGGACCGTAGAACCATGACTTCTGTTAAATGATTAGAGACATAATGTGTGTGTGTACACACAGTATGTGCACGTGCATGGTGCGCAATGAGAGACACTATCCAGGGAGAACAGACTGTAATGTTGTGCCTCGTTTGTGTGTGTGTGTGTGTGTGTGTGTGTGTGTGTGTGTGACTGTGCACTGCAGTGTGTATACTTCCGTGTCTGTGTGATCAGTATTATTTATCATGAATGAGATGGAATGAACTACTGGAGTTTAGCTCGTCAATCAATGTTTCCACTTTTGATGTGCCCACGCACACACACACACACACACACACACACACACACACACACACACACACACACACACACACTGATGTGTAAGCCATGTGGTCCAGTGTGTAGGAGTCTCTTGGTGTTTGAAGGGGACAAACGGCCTGATGTTTCTGTACTGCTGTGGTTCAGTCAGACAACTCAAGAAGGATGTAATATTTATTGAATATAGATGAGCAATGCAGTATATTTATTATGGTTTGGCGATGTATTGGATCTGCTTTTTAGGTTACTCAGATCAAGCGCATCAGTCCCGACCATAGGGACTCCGAATCCCCCGTACCTAAACAGTAGATCCAAAATGACAGGTGGTAGCTGGGGTTGGAGGTGGGGTGCGCAGCAGGTTTGTATACAGCGGCACGCTGATACAGCAGCAGCAAGCAAGCAAGCAGGCAGAGGAATGAATGTGTGATTGGCTGAGTGAATCATGTGAATGAGAGCGTGATGCTGAGGCGGCCCAATTAACGGCCGGCAGCGACTGCACTGAGGTTCCCTGACTGAACTTGCTCTGCGCATGTCTACGACAGGCACAAATGCTCATTTTATCAAGTCAGGAAGACCATGTACAGTACGCTACATGTATATCTTGGTTGAAATGACCAATCCTGCCTATACAGCCTCCCGATGCCATTGGTATAGGCAGGGCTCT
This sequence comes from Protomyctophum bolini, assembly GCF_963924005.1. Classification (NCBI taxonomy): domain Eukaryota; kingdom Metazoa; phylum Chordata; class Actinopteri; order Myctophiformes; family Myctophidae; genus Protomyctophum; species Protomyctophum bolini. The sequence continues at coordinate 24,966,802 of NC_137882.1, forward strand.
GAATTGTCCACAGCAGGGATTCCCAAACTGTGGTGCATGCACCCCCTGTGGTGCGCGAGCGCCTTCTAGGAAGGGCGTGACATGAAATGGCTAATGGTGGTGCTATGGCTTGTGGTGCTACTGTATATGAACATATGCCAATATATGGCAAGTATATGCAGAATATATGCCATATGCACGTTCATATATGAGCATGATATATGTGGATATATTGCATATGTGATTATAGGAAATAATGTCTCTAGGCTATATAGATTTTAAGCGACATATGCAGACGGCCAATTTCGAATATGTCATGTTGCACGTATGAAAAGGTTTGGGTACCGCTGGTCCACAGCCCTCTGCTGTGCTGTGGGTATAACTGAACGAAGCCTGTGTCCGTGACCCACAAATGGGTCCAGAGTTCCGACCCAGTGTTTGGGAACCGCAGTGTTCTAAAGAATCACGTCGCGGTTCAACGCTCTTCATGAGTTCCACTTAACTCCGAGGTTCCCAACTGTTTCTTGGGTCGGGGCCCACTCGAGACTCTTGAAAGCGTTCACAGCCCACCCATCTTTACTTCTTTACCACATAGCTTATACTTCACCGTGCATTTCCTCCACTGCTCAAGCTTTCACATCCGTAACTTAGTGGTTCTGTGTCGTGACTTCATGCATGCTAGGCTAGCAGTGGTGGAAAAAAATACTCAAATGTTTTACTTAAGAAATACTCTGAAGAAATTAGACTAAAACTAATGAGCACTGACACACAACTTGCACACAATTCACACACAAATGCACACGCACACACACACACACGCACGCGCGCGCGCGCACACACACACACACATACACACACACACACACACACACACACACACACATGCATGCCCCAGGTCCATCTCGGCACCTCACACAGAAACTCACCCACAAATGCACGCACACACACACACACACACACACACACACACACACACACACTTGCATACACACACACACACACACACACACACACACACACACACACACACACACAGTGACAGACATGGAAATCCCATCAGAGGTCAGATCCTGTTTCCAGCGGTTGATTTACTTTCACCAATCGCATTATATCGCCATATAAAGTGACACACATCCGATCATTTTATTGTGGTCTTGAAATGATAAACCACATGGAATATGATTTTTGTAATGAAAGAATCAGATCTGGATCACACGGGTGGAAAGACCAGAGCAGATTTGTAATGGAATATGGTTCATATGCAAGATTTGAACTATAGCTGAGTTGTGCTGGTTTTATCACCATCAAAGGCCTTTACTGTAGGCTACAGTATATGGAGAAAAGTCACCATTACTGATACAGTATAGAGCGTCGCAGTCCCGCCCCCTCGAGAGACCCGGAAAATAAATCCCATTCATTTTCCTCATAGACGTTTCAGAAAGTATTTATTTAAAGACGTTTACGCCGCGGACAAAGCCAACTCTTGTCGTGACAAATCATGACAATAAACACAATGTTTTGGGCCAAACAAATAATTAGAAAGTAGAAAAAACGGCAGGTTACAACACTTTTTTTGTTGTTTTTCTTCTTTGTAATTATTTCTTTGGTCCAAAATATTGTGTGTGTTGTCATGATTTGTCACGACTGGAGTTGGCTTCGTACGACGCTTAAAAGGTCTTTAAATAAATACTTTTTGAAATGTCTGTGGGAAAAATGCATTGGGATTCATTTCCTGGGCCAGGCGTCGTCATGAAAGGGGGCGGGACTGCGACGCTCTATTGGCTATAACAGTGATTGACAACCTGCGGCCCGTGAGGATATTGTAAGTGGGCCCCTAGAAAATCAAAACACAAAAATAGTATTGATAACAAAACAATCATATTATGTAACCAAATGTCATGGCATTTTTTTCTTTAAAACCTTGAAAAATGTGTTTTCATTATTGTGATACAGATAAATATGAACTTAAAAGTATACTGATAGTTCCTTCCACTGAAGATAATAATAGCCAGCCCAGAACACAATCCATTTATTGATTGTTAAAGTAAATGCACGGGCCCACCCATCTGACCGTTGAAGTGGTCAGAAGGGTGGGCTGCAAAGCGCTTTTGTGACCCTTTCTATCCAGTAAAGGTTGGTGAACCGCTATGTTTCTAAATTATCTTCTGGGCATAATATAGTTAAAGAATAGACAAACGCGGCAAAAATAGGAGAACATTTGTGAAGATTACAGCTGGGAGTCTTGGTCGATCTGCTATTTTTTGCTATTGACATTGAACTAAGGTTTATTTATGTGGTTACACTTAGTGCCAATTCAGGTCTGTTCAGTGCACTGTGAAAATAATGTAAGAGAAAAAGTGAGAGAGACAGAGCGCGAGAGTGCGTGCGTACATGCATGTGCGTGTGAAAGAGAGAGTGTGTGAGAAACAGCTGAGACCGTGTTCATGTGCGTGATGTGGAGCTCTGCAAGGGACTTCCAGGAGGCTGTGGTCCACGGCTCCCCAGCTCTTTCTCTCATTTCCCTGCAGCTCTCTCTCTCCGTGTGTGGTGCACTGTGTCAGTATAACTGGATGGACTCCGCAGGCCTCCTTTGCTGTGGGTCGCGTTCAAACCTCCAGCTGAGACGTACGGGAACCGTTTTTCCCCCAGCGGGCAAACACATAATCATTACGGCACATATTGAAGCTTATAAAGTGTAGGAGGCCTTTGGAGTTTGGAGGGAGCGCAAATTGTTGGTTTTTGTAATTTTTTTCGCCTTCAGAAGTGGTCACGACGCACACACATGTTTTCTGCCGCCAAGGGGAGAGAAAAAAAACATGGGCTTTTTGTTGCTTCGGACGGATGATAACAGAGGGGTTTATTTAGGGAGACTGTACGACCGCAGAAACCTATTAGTCAATGTGCATGAATCACATGTGATCACTTTAAAAGGCTTCTATGGTCAACCTCAGCGCTGTGTCTGTGAATAGGATATCCGCTCTTCACTAACTGGCGTCCTGCACAAAACCTCGTGTTTTCACTTTGAGCGTTTTTCTGCTCGGATCGACAGCTTGCCATCGTCTCCCATTGGTGGAAAAATGATTCATGGGCACTGGAATCGAACCAGAATAAAGACATGAGCTTTCATCTTCTTCGTCCAACGCTCTCAGCTGTACACTCGCCCACGAGATGTGATACTTTTTAAGGATATTCGTTCATCCATTCGTTCGTTCATGTACAAAAAGTCTGAGACTCAGGGTTCGCCGCAGAGTGCGGAGCGCTGTATAAAGAGGGAAGACATTTTTAGTCTTGCCTTTGGCATTGTGGCGCCTTAAATTAAGAGCCATCTCAGACACACTCTCAGTTATTATGCTAACGTAATTACATGTTTATGTCCTGCCATGTCTAAGATGTGACCTATGATATCTCTATAGGGTTTGCCATGTCTGCCCCGCTGTCTGCCAGCCTAAACGAGAACACGAGGGGAATCTGTCGTTTAACTTAAATTGTATCTAGGAAACCATTTCTAAAGCTTCGTTCTTCTAAATTCACTGAAAGTTCTCTCCGTTTCTCTCTCTCTCTCTCTCTTTCTTTCTCGTGGTGTGTGTGCACGTGTGTTTGTTCTGTGTTTGTTTGCGTTTCTGTGGTTGTGCGGTCGTGTGTGTGTGTGTGTGTGTGTGTGTGTGTGTGTGTGTCCATGTCCATCCATCCGTACAGTGGAGTACGACAGGGAGCTCTCTCCACAGCGACGGCACCACAAAGAGTTCAAGTTCAACCTGTCTCAGATCCCCGAGGGAGAGGCCGTCACCGCGGCAGAGTTCCGCCTCTTCAAAGAGTGCGTGAGCCGCGCCTTCCGCAACGACACCTTCATCATCAAGGTGTACCAGGTGGTGAAGGAACACCCTGACAGGTACGACGCACCGACACAAGCACACACGCACACACACACTCGCGCACACGCACGCACGCACACACACACGCACACACATGCGCACACGCTGTCAGGCTGGCTCTTTCGGTGTAGGGATCAATAATACAATAGAATTGAAGTAGTAGCCTAGCAGCACTCAATCATGTCCTTTTCACATGGTTTATTTACCTCTCATGTGGCAAACAACTGATGCATTTTGACCTGATAGGCCTTCCTCAGCGTTGAACAACACATGCATGCACGGCTTGCACGCACAATCACCTACTGTCTCTCTCTCTCTCTCTCGCACGCACAATCGCACATGCACTTTGTCTGTTTTTATCTGTTTTATACTGCTTTTGGTCTTTCCTTCAGGTTTAGTCTGTGCAAAAGGTCTGGTTAGGTGTGAGGAGCAGCATGGCCTCAATGGGCCGCTAGAGGTGCTTTTTTCCCCTTCATGTAGCTCAGCCTCTCTTTCTCTCCTGCCCGTTTCTCCTCTCCTCTCCTCTCCTCTCCTCTCCTCTCCTCTCCTCTCCTCTCCTCTCCTCTCCTCTCCTCTGCTCTCCTCTCCTCTGCTCTTCACATCCTCTCCTCTCCTCTGCCCTTCACATCCTCTGCTCTTCACATCCTCTTCACATCCTCTCCTCTCCTCTGCCCTTCACATCCTCTGCTCTCCTCTCCTCTGCCCTTCACATCCTCTGCTCTTCACATCCTCTGCTCTCCTCTCCTCTGCCCTTCACATCCTCTGCTCTTCACATCCTCTGCTCTTCACATCCTCTTCATATCCTCTCCTCTCCTCTGCCCTTCACATCCTCTGCTCTCCTCTCCTCTGCCCTTCACATCCTCTGCTCTTCACATCCTCTTCACATCCTCTCCTCTCCGCTCCCCCCCCCCCCCATCTAATTTCTTGTCATATTTATAATGTAGAATAAGCCTTGAGGAGAGACCAAAAAGAGAGCAAGGCCGACTCATGCCAAACATTGACACTACGGTGGGGGTAGAAAAACAACCAGAAACATTGCTGAATGGTGTTTGTGTTGCATCAACCCTGACCAGTCAGAGACAGAGGGGGCTGTAACTAATTTCCAGTCTAAAAACAGGCGTGTTTCACAGGCTAACAGGCTTTCAGGTTAACAGCGTCGCTTTGGTCTTTTATTTTTAACCCATTTTGACCTGAGATCAGATTCTAAAAATGTCTTCTACATCCTGAAAATAGCAGACCTACAAGCTCATAGCGCGCCACTCGGTGGTGCGCTATATGAGCTTGTAGATCTGCTATTTTTCAATAGCTAAAGCATAACATAATGCTAATAACAAAAGGGGTTCCCGCTCAAAATGGGTTAACTAATGTAGAACAATATTTCAAATAAACTGCTGACCAGTTCTTCATTTTCCAATTGCTTAATTAAGTCAGTTTTGTCCTGAACCAGTGGTTCCAATTACATTGGCGACACTTAGGCTTTCCTGAGGCATACCACGATTTGAATAAAGAATAGTTTATTAGAACAAATAAAGAACATGTCACTGTTATTTGAGAAAGGAAGAACATTGGTGATCGCGTGTACTGTATCAACGTATACTGTAATCAAAGCAGTCAAGTCAATATTATCCTCCATTTGACATGTATTACATGCAATTCTACATTCGGTGTAAAATAAGACAAATACTCCCTAAAGGTACAACAATTTCATCAGGTGTGTGTGTGTGTGTGTGTGTGTGTGTGTGTGTGTGTGTGTGTGTGTGTGTGTGTGTGTGTGTGTGTGTGTGTGTGTGTGTGTGTGTGTGTGTGTGTGTGTGTGTGTGTGTGTGTGTGTGTGTGTGTGTGTGTGTGTGTGTGTGTGTGTGTGTGTGTGTGTGGTAGTGGGGGGGTCCTTGGATGAAGCTTATCCACTTTTGGGGTTCTTTGATTGAAACGGTTTCGTCTGTATATTTTTCTGTCTATCAAAGGGTTTCCATGAGTATCATGAGTTACTTATTTGCTGCATTCCTTTATTCCTACAATGGGTGGTTTTGTGCGCCGCGGCCTGCGGGCAAAGCCTTTTATTTTTGTAGATATTTGGAGATTAAAGGGCCCATACATCTCCAATTTCTGTATTATTGTAGGACAGTTTTTCTACCTTGAAGAAAATGACAGCCTGGATGGTGGGCTATCAGATGGGGGAGGGTTTGAAGTCAAGTTAGAAAAAAGGGGCAAAAACTTGGGCCAAGTTAGAAAAAAAGCAAGGCGTATTTTGTCATTGATGTCAAATTAATTTGGCAACCTTTATACAGCCACAAAGTTGTAACTGCTTTGATTATGCTGTACATTTAAAATTAAAATTGGCCACATTCAGTCAACATGTGTTTATCAACTGAACAAAAGATGAGTTAAATTTTCTCGCTCTCCTTTGCCCTCCTTCTCTCCTCTCTCCTTCCTTTGGGCTTTATGTTTTGATCCAGTGTCATGTGGCACTGCATGGAGGGTTACACACCAGAATTTCCGAAGACCGCTATTCCGACGCATCGCCATTCTGACGCGCCGCATTACTGACCCTGTCCCTAACCATACACAGAAGGTCATTTCAGAAGGTCATTTCTGACCCTGTCCCTAACCCTAACCACACACAGAAGGTCATTTCTGAAGGTCATTACTGACCCTGTCCCTAACCCTAACCATACACAGAAGGTCATTTCAGAAGGTCATTACTGACCCTGTCCCTAACCCTGACCACACACAGAAGGTCATTTCAGAAGGTCATTACTGACCCTGTCCCTAACCCTAACCATACACAGAAGGTCATTTCAGAAGGTCATTACTGACCCTGTCCCTAACCCTGACCACACACAGAAGGTCATTTCAGAAGGTCATTACTGACCCTGTCCCTAACCCTGACCACACACAGAAGCCACGTAGTCGGAATGGCAGTGTGTCGGAATGACACTGCATGTCCCCTGCACGTAGCAGCAGTGCACTCACACATTAAATAATTACCTGCTTCTCTAGCGTGCGTCTCAGAAAGTGAGAGTAGGCTCTGCTGAAGGCATACTTATGCCGTATTTAACAACAGAGTCCAAACACGCACAGATGGAGAGACATCGGTGCGTGTCCCATGGGTGGCGCCTGAGCGGTGTAGGTCAGTTGTCTACACACGCGCTGTTTAAAAAGCTTCAGTTTCAAAGCTGAAAAATTGTATGACACTTGAAAGCATGAAAGGTAGCCTGTTCAAAGGCCAGACCCATGACTTGTGTTTGTACCAAGTTTGTAGACAATTGTCCTACTGGTCTGCCGCGGCGTGGGAATGCCACACACGTTGACAAACACAAACACACACATTGAACGCGACAAACACTCACTGATTCTAAGTGTAGCATTATACCTTTGTGATCTCAGCTGAGCATGTAGCTCTGCTGTTACTTTTCTCGCACCCCTCCCTGCCGCTCTGACTCTGAGCCATAATGATAGAGCGCTTAATTAGCCTGACACCCTTTGTACTTTTAATTTGGTTGGGGTGGTTTCTCTGACATCGGGTGAGGAATGTGAGAGATCACAATGCAGAAAATGTGGCGCGCTGGAGGTTTTACGGGAACGGGCAGGTCACTGCAAATGCTTTTTCTGCACAACCATTTTAGGCTTCTATACATTTTCCTATAATGATCCACAATGATTCCATGAGTGTGAAAGGGATATCACCCTTATTCATTTATGAAGTTAGTTTTTAATAGCAGTTCATTTAACTCAATTCCAACCCACGTAAGGACAGCCCCCAGTGCCCCCACCCTATCTTATCTCAAGACTGCTCTTCTTTTTTGTCATCAAAGTGTTTTTAATGATTTTCAATAAAGCATACAACATTCACATGACTTACACAAAAAGACTGCTCTTCTTATTTTGTGGTGCCTATTTTAATTTAATAATTTTTTCTTTCTATTTTTTTTTCTTTCAGTAAGTAGTTTTGTTTTGTAAAGCATCTTTGACTACCTACAAAAGTGCTGATGATTATCATTATTATTATTGATGATAAACTACATTTTTGTAGCTCTTTTCATATTGTATCGTTCCGTGCTTCACAATATTTCGTATACAGCTGTCTAGGATTCCAGATAGTAGACAGCATAAAAACAGTGGTGACATCACTAAAGGGAGAAATAACAACTAGCTCTATTTGACAATAGTTTAAATGCTCTTGTTGACGCATTAACAATAAATATTTTATAGCACTTAATCTCCATTTTCAATTCGCACAGTTGTTCCGTGTTTAGATTAGTATTCAGTGGTTAAAAGTGGGAACTTGGGCCATCAAATTGGCTTGATCAATTAGTACAGTTTTAGAACATTTAGAACAATAATTGCACTGACCGTGTAATCACAACATCCTGGTTTTAAATCCCCCTTGCCTTTCTCTCTTTTCTCCACTGTCTACTTAAAGCATAGAAAAACACTTAAATGCATCCTTTAAAAATACTTTGGTCTTTCAGTTTAAAAGATGAAAGTGGGTGACATAAACAGACCAGCTGTGAATGTAACCCACCTACAACAACACACCGTGTTTTAACGACAGTCATGCACACAAGAACTATAAAGTTGTAACAAAAAAAAACACAACTTGACCCACGACCTTATTATTCCAGTTCATTTAAGCCCTCAGTCAATAAAGCCAGCTGATTCATGCTTCGTTGCGGGACAGTGTCGGTCGTCTAAAATAGCAGACCTACCTATAAAGCTCACAATATATGTCGCGTATGCAACGTGTTCGGAGTTAGGCGAGTGACAGTGAGTGTGTGACGGACTGACGGAGCATAAATTAGAGGCTTTACAGTAAGGCTTTAGAAGTTCATACCCTACGGGTGGCTTCATGACTGCCCCCCCCCCCCCCCCCCCCCCGCCGCCATTTTGTGGCCCAAACGGCTCTGATTATGAGGCAGCAAGCAACACTTACCCACCATCCCATGCTGCGTCTAATGTGCTTGTGTGTGTGTGCGTGCGTGTGTGTGTTTTCTGGTTAAAAACGATTTGTGGAGTTAGGCTTACAAAAAGAAAACGATGTGTGTGCATTTTTAGGCTAGTTTAGGAGTTAGCGTTAGAGTTATGCCTGAATAATACTTGGTTGCAAAAATAGCAAATCTACACACCCTCCACCACATGTCGCAGGGTTATGGCAAAACGATTAAAAAATGGCATTCATTCCTAAAATGCTGATGATGTCCTCGCAAGTGTGTGAACACAAACGTGTGAGTGTGTCTCACACAGCGAGCGGAGGCTCACGTGGACATATGGAAGCTGTCAGAAACACTCCCATTAATGACCAATAAAGATGGAGTGGCCGCATGACCACAGGGGCATTCCCAGCACACCTGGGTGACGGGAGTGTCCTTTGATGTGGTGGTGGCAGGAGGCCTGACGCTGTGTCATTACAGCTGGAATGAGTGGGGACAGCGCGAAGGGAAGACAGGCCTTCTTCTGAATCATTCCTACTCAGTGCTGGAAAGTAACTTTTACTCAAGTACTGTACTTAAGTACAATTTTGAGATACTTTTACTTTACTGGAGTAGTATTTTACAATTTCCAATAGAGGGTATATGCGCGTGACATCATCGTACCGGGAAGTTATGCGGGAACGCCCACTGAGTGGCAAAAAAACTACTTTCTGGTCATGACAGCCCATTCATCCAAACAGAAAAGTCCTGTCTGATTGCACTAAACAATGTTAAACTCACCAACATTGCAGCAAAGTTTTTGTTTCATAAAAATCCAGCATAGAAACGTTATGAGCTACTTTTCAAGAAATGCCCTGCATTTGATTATTTTTCTATAAGTGTCAGAGTTTGGAAGTGCTTGTGTGTTTTCGATTGGGCCTTTTGACTCAAAGGCTTTCAGCTTTCAGGAAGAAACCAAAAATACACAAAGGGAAGACACATTTGAATATTCTAACCACACCTGGGGGTCTATTGGAATAATGTTAACTCCGTAGACACATACAAAACAGAGTACAAAAATCGCGGCAATCTTTAAAGAATCTCTCTCATGTTTTCTGTTCCCAGAGAGGCAGACCTGTTCCTGCTGGAGTCTCGCAGGCTGTGGGCGGCTGAGGACGGCTGGTTGGAGTTTGACATCACAGCCACCAGCAACCTGTGGGTGATGAGTCCTGTTCACAACCTGGGCCTGCAGATCAGTGTGGAGACCAGCAGTGGTAAGGTTTAAAAACAACCTGTGGGTGATGAGTCCTGTTCACAACCTGGGCCTGCAGATCAGTGTGGAGACCAGCAGTGGTAAGGTTTAAAAACAACCTGTGGGTGATGAGTCCTGTTCACAACCTGGGCCTGCAGATCAGTGTGGAGACCAGCAGTGGTAAGGTTTAAAAACAACCTGTGGGTGATGAGTCCTGTTCACAACCTGGGCTGCAGATCAGTGTGGAGACCAGCAGTGGTAAGGTTTAAAAACAACCTGTGGGTGATGAGTCCTGTTCACAACCTGGGCTGCAGATCAGTGTGGAGACCAGCAGTGGTAAGGTTTAAAAACAACCTGTGGGTGATGAGTCCTGTTCACAACCTGGGCCTGCAGATCAGTGTGGAGACCAGCAGTGGTAAGGTTTAAAAACAACCTGTGGGTGATGAGTCCTGTTCACAACCTGGGGCTGCAGATCAGTGTGGAGACCAGCAGTGGTAAGGTTTAAAAACAACCTGTGGGTGATGAGTCCTGTTCACAACCTGGGCCTGCAGATCAGTGTGGAGACCAGCAGTGGTAAGGTTTAAAAACAACCTGTGGGTGATGAGTCCTGTTCACAACCTGGGCCTGCAGATCAGTGTGGAGACCAGCAGTGGTAAGGTTTAAAAACAACCTGTGGGTGATGAGTCCTGTTCACAACCTGGGCCTGCAGATCAGTGTGGAGACCAGCAGTGGTAAGGTTTAAAAAACAACCTGTGGGTGGGTGATGAGTCCTGTTCACAACCTGGGGCTGCAGATCAGTGTGGAGACCAGCAGTGGTAAGGTTTAAAAACAACCTGTGGGTGATGAGTCCTGTTCACAACCTGGGCCTGCAGATCAGTGTGGAGACCAGCAGTGGTAAGGTTTAAAAACAACCTGTGGGTGATGAGTCCTGTTCACAACCTGGGCCTGCAGATCAGTGTGGAGACCAGCAGTGGTAAGGTTTAAAAACAACCTGTGGGTGATGAGTCCTGTTCACAACCTGGGCCTGCAGATCAGTGTGGAGACCAGCAGTGGTAAGGTTTAAAAAACAACCTGTGGGTGATGAGTCCTGTTCACAACCTGGGCCTGCAGATCAGTGTGGAGACCAGCAGTGGTAAGGTTTAAAAAACAACCTGTGGGTGATGAGTCCTGTTCACAACCTGGGGCTGCAGATCAGTGTGGAGACCAGCAGTGGTGAGGTTTAAAAACAACCTGTGGGTGATGAGTCCTGTTCACAACCTGGGCCTGCAGATCAGTGTGGAGACCAGCAGTGGTGAGGTTTAAAAACAACCTGTGGGTGATGAGTCCTGTTCACAACCTGGGGCTGCAGATCAGTGTGGAGACCAGCAGTGGTAAGGTTTAAGAACCAATGGATGGACACTACATTTGGTGCTCTTATTGGGGAGCTTTTCAGACGGGGCATTAGTCCAACATTCATCCGCATGTCGGACTAGCGTCTGCTCCCGTGCTTGCGGTTACGGTTTGGTTAGGAGATAAGGTGGGTTGTCATTTGTCGGACCAATGATTTGTCTGAACTACGTACTGCACCCCTCTTATTGTCCATCCAGTGTCTTGGGTTTCATCTGGTTGGACACTTTGAATGTTCTTCCCCATCAGAACAACCTGTTCAGTTCAATTCATTTCAGGTGTATTTTCGGACAAATCAATCTATGCACCACGTCTCTGTACACCTGTCTGTGGATACGTCTGTCTGTACGTGTGTACATCTGTGTGTACGTCTGTCTGTACGTCTGTACGTGTGTACGTCTGTCTGTACGTGTGTACATCTGTGTGTACGTCTGTGTGTACGTCTGTCTGTGTGTACGTCTGTCTGTACGTGTGTACATCTGTCTGTCTGTGTGTACGTCTGTCTGTACGTGTGTACGTCTGTCTGTCTGTGTGTACGTCTGTCTGTACGTGTGTACGTCTGTCTGTCTGTGTGTACGTCTGTCTGTACGTGTGTACGTCTGTCTGTCTGTGTGTACGTCTGTCTGTACGTGTGTACGTCTGTCTGTCTGTGTGTACGTCTGTCTGTGTGTACGTCTGTCTGTACGTGTGTACATCTGTAATGCACGTAACTCGAGAACCGTTGTGGAAACACAGAAACCCTGAACATTGTCGATGTGTCGGTGTTCTCCGCAACAGGGCGAAGCATCAGCTCTAAGGAGGCGGGCCTGGTGGGTCGTGACGGCGCGTTGGAGAAACAGCCCTTCATGGTGGCGTTCTTCAAGGTCAGCGAGGTTCACGTCCGCTCCGCGCGCTCCACGGGCGGCGGCAAGAGGCGGCAGCAGAACCGCAACCGCTCCACGCAACCCCAGGAGGGGTCGCGAGGGCCCAGCCCAGCAGGTCAGTGGGTCTCAGATCACTAGGGCTGCTCCTAACGGTTAATCCAACTAATGGATTTCATTGATTATAGGAAATGTATATCAATCAATCAATAGCCCTAGTTTGGGCATCATTATATAGTCGTGAAAATGGCAAATCTACAATATTGTATATCGGGTAATTTCACTATTTTAACACAACAACGTTGTGCGTTGTGCAACAAAGTATAAAATAATAGCTTATTCAATTAATCGAAAAAGTAATCAATATAATAATCGCTAAGGAAATCATCTATAGTCATAGGCTTACGACTATAGATTATTTCCGACTAAAGCCCTCATTTAGTTCATGTTATGAACCCAGACATTAGTGCATATGTTTGAAGTGTGGTCGGGCTATCTTACTGTGAGAGGCTTGATAAATTGGACCTGACTTCGGTACGATCTTCCTCTAATCAGCTCACATCAGATGACATTCCTGGCCATTGAATAAGGTCCAAAAATACATCTATACTACGTTATTCCATTTTCCTTAACCAAAAGGCCCCCCTCCCTCTCCTGCAGTGTAACAGCCATATATATACCAATACATTCCTTGCGTGATGGATGTATCTGTTCATCAATGTGTCACGCCAACACCTGCATCCTGGGTAGGAGGACGGCTTGAGTTTTAGAGCATAAGCATCTGATTGGGGAAGTCTGAAAGGACGAGAGGATGGGTGGGATTTTATTTCCAGTCAAAGACAAAGACTGGACAGTGCGAGACAGACAATTAGTGTTACAGAGAGCATTTCATACTCGATGAAATGCTAGAACGTAGAACGACAAAGAAAATGCATGATTTCTATGAAGTCAAAGATGCCCATAAGGGATGCTGGCTATGATGTCGGAGAGATAGAGAGAGAGGGAGAGGGAGCGAGAGAGATAGAGAGAGAGGGAGAGGGAGCGAGAGAGAGAATGAGAGAAAAACGAAAAGAGGGAGAGAATCTTTCTTGACAGGTGACCTCATATGCTGAACTCCCTCATCAACTTCTGCCTCTCAGGCTCTCACCCCTCCTTCCCTCCCTCCCTCCCTCCCACTCAGCAGCAGATGCAATGAGCAGGTATAATCCTGATGTTATGAACAGCATAAGCCCCTCGAAATTAAATCAAGCCCTAATCCTCCCACCTTTCACCCACTGCATAAATCTGGCTAGGTTTGTAGTGGGTTGAAGCTAAGCTGATGCCGCCGCGATGCGTCATTGTGTAGCTAGCAGCGAGTGCGCCAGGCTAGCGCTCGTTTGGCTAATACCTGTCTGATCCCTTGCTAATTTGACAGGTGAAGTTGAACGCTAACACTAAGCCATTATAACAGGATCTTGGCTGTATCAGAGCGGAGCCCTACACATTCAGCATATGTGTATTTCATTTCTCATATAAAGAACGCCCTGGGTCTGTGTTGAAACTGTTGAGTTTATAGCGGAAGCCAAGTGATTTACCTCCGTCTCGTCGCTTGCAGCTAGTCATTTGATCACTCTACCATCCGCACGCTATACAGAAGCTTTTGTCGGGGGCTGCTACTATCTCGAGTCTTTACATTTCCTCGAAGAATCTGTCACCGAGATGTTGTTGGCTCCGTTTTTCTGTTTGCGCAGTGGTTTCTCCCTGCAGCACATGGCTCAGCGGGCTATAATACGCTGCTGCTATCACAAGGGGTTGTAGGTTAAATTCCTGCTGTGCTCGTCCTCAGTCATTGCATTAGATGAAAGCCTTGGCAAACAGAGAACAAAGACTCATCATCCATTATACTGCAGGACATCCAGAGTTTACCACATGTTCACTTCTGGCTCCGGCCCTATGCTGTCAGACCCAACCGTCACCTCTGGCAGGAGGCGCCTTAAGATGTCTTAAGACATTAACCCGTTTAGACCTGGGAACATTATTCTACAAATGTCTTCTAAATCCTGACAGTTTTATGAAAAACCTCATGTTTCTATGTCAGTCGTCAAACATTTTCATGTCAAGGAGTCGGACCCCCAAGATAGGGCTGTATTTTGCGTGTCTTACCTGCAGGTCTTATTACCTAACTTGAGTAAACTAAAGACCTGGAGGCGTGATCAATGCTCTTTGGCCACTCAGAATAGCCAAATGGCATTGATCACGCCTCCAGGTCTTTAGTTTACTCAAGTTAGGTAATAAGATTTGAGTTAAAAACGTTCGCTCTGAAAGAACATACTGTATATTCAAAGATTTGCACTACATTTTCACGTTTTTTCAAAAATATCAGACCTGTAGATCTGCTATTTTTCAATAGCTAAAGTATAACACAATGAAACACCAAAAGGGGTTCCCGCCCAAAATGGGTTAGGTTAAGATGTCTTGAAGATATGATATTGATACATGAGTGATACACATGCCACAGCCTCACAATGAAAGTTTGATGTCCAGCTCAGGATCCTCGCCACGTCATCCTGCCCTCCTGCCCTCGACCCCATATTTCACCTGGGTTAATAATGGGATTATTCATCATATACAGTAAGGCTGTTGGAATAGGTATAATTAGGCTAGTGTGTTTTCCTCTCTTCATCAGTGAAACTATAAAATATCACACGTTTATATGTCAATACAGAGCATATAGATAGAGGGAGCATTGGAATTGGTTAACAATTTGTGTTAATCATACATAGGATGTGTAATATTGCTGGCTTTCAATATTATAAAGTGTTACCAAAATGTGATGATGATAGTTGAATACAGGCCATATTGCACTTCTGTTCTGTGTCCATCCATTCCGTGTCCCGGCGGTGAGAGAGATGAAAAAACCTTCTCCGAGTGTGAAGCATGCTTCAGGCGGCTCAGAGGCTCTAACAAGGACAATCTGTTAAATATGTGTCCTGGTGGATTGGACTTTACATAACCCAAAACATCAAGACCTCTCCGCCTCGCCGCTCGGGACGGCAGGGAGTGTAAATATTTAGATCCAACACAGGAAGCGGGGAGGCCCCCCAACGCTCCCCCCCCCCCCCCCCCCCCCCCCACACACACACACACACACACACACACACACTCCCCCTCGCGACAGCCGTGTGTCCGCAGCCAGTGGAGGCCATGGGGCCTGTTGGGATTGGACACGATGGGGAGGATCCGCTAGGAATTCAGTAGGGCATATGGTTCCAATAGCGCATCACTCACCCCAGAGACAGGGAGGAGGACAGGAGAAGAGATGGGGGGGAGCATCCATCTTGTGGTGCGCTCAGGGGGAGAAACATAATGTGGACGTTGCCCCCCCTTTTGTCTTCAAGGGGTAATTCACTAATAATTCATCTCTATTCTATTATCCTAACAAACACCCACCTGCCCATTAGAGGCCCTGCCGTAGCAAGCAGAAACCTGTTGGTTCTCTAATAATTTTATCGTGAACAAACCTGCACAGAAATGTACAGAATGGCTTTTTTCTCACCAATTTCCAAACAATACCTCACACTTTCCCTGTCTCTATGTTATTTTTACCAGCATAACAAAACTATCCAACATATCTAACATCTATCTAATATATTCCCCAAATAAGCTTGTTTTCTCAATTTCATACACAATGCTTACAGTACATGAAATGTAAGAATACATTTAATTTCATAAGACATAATGTTATATGGATATATTTTGTTTGGTTTTCCTTAAAGAATAATGCACAACCCATCATGCTAGTTATTTTGCACCGCTGACACAGGTGATTATATAGAACACTGGGTAAGATAAGTTCCTACTTCTCTTCACAAATCTGCTATGAACGGTGAGGAGGATGCATTTAATATCGTGTCAAGAACGGGGGATTTTTCTCCCTGTTAAACGCCCTCTCTGGAAAGCACTATTACAGTACGAACCCAGTCACACATCTCCGTGTAATAATGGGTGTTCCCTGGTTTTGGGAAAAGTGAAAAAAGGCCATACTGTACCATAGCCAAAAGAACAAAACGACACCTCTAAAGGTAATTGAGGCTTTTGTGGGGGCAGAGAGAGAGAGAGAGAGAGAGAGAGAGAGAGCGTGAGGGACGTAATGGGAGTCGGTCTGGGCTGTGGCTGCGGGGGAGGGGGGGGGGGGGTGTAGTAGGATAACGACCATCCGGGGGATGGAGAGTACTAGGTCCCAGAGCAGCACCAGTGGCCTGTAATTAGGTCTAGCCAGTCATTAGCCGCCTGCTAAAAGACTGACCACGCTAACAGTATCGCTTAAAGAATTATAATAACACGGCACTCAGCCAGCTGTGTTTTTTCATCTCCCCCCCCCCCCCCCCTCCCCCACCACCATCCTCCCGCCCTGTTCTCCTCCCCAACCCCCCATCGAGCTCCTTTTGTTTACCGTCGGAGTAATTAGACATGGCGGAGCTCCCTCGCAGGGTTTAATAACCTCTGTGATGAAAGACAGGAAGAAAGATAAACTTCAGTCGGAGGGCGGGGAGTGCTGCGTAACGAGGGAGGGGGGGGGGGAGCCAAGGATGCAGGGAGAGGGGAAATGGCATGGACTGACACTGTTGCTTTTGTGTA